>NC_057799.1:316951976-316954194 GCF_018294505.1 Triticum aestivum
CAGGGAGGGGGGCTCGCCGGAGAAGTACCCCACTATCTATCTTAGGGTTCAGGGTGGGGGCGGTGGTCGCCGGCGGTGGTGGGGCGGTGGCGTGGGGATCGCCGGAGAAAAAGCTCAGCACGGGGGGGCCTAGAGGGATGGCCGGGGCGGCGGTGGACCGGTGGTGGGGAGTGTTTTCGGGGCGGGCGGGGCGGCTATTTGGCCGGTGGTGGTTGGCGGCTCAGGGGGTGGAGGTTGAAGATGAACTGCAGGCCCTTGATTCGTATCCAACGGCTGCAAAATCGACTGAAGAGATGAAAAAGTCAGTCAACTGACGTGTAGCCTCACCTCTAGTGCGTACAGTTTCAACAGTAAAATTCAGTTTTGACAACAAAATTCAGTTTCGACAGTTAAGTTCAGTTTCGACAGTTAAGTTCAGTTTCGACAGTTAAATTCAGCTTCGACAGTTAAGTTCAGATATGAGCGGCTGATGTATACATCTAGCACTTTGTGGTTTTGTATTTTACGTCATCTATTGGAGATGCTATTAGAATTCCACTCAGGTTAACGTTGTCTCTCTTGTCCTGCTTCAGCCTCGGTGTCGTACAACTCACCGGAGCTGCTCCAACGACGAAACCCTCCATCACAGCGGAGCAGTACCTCGGGCTCCATCTCCAGACGCCTAAGATCTTCTTCCCCTCCTCCGATAGCCAAGTCAGCCGGAGCATCCTCACCGGCCAACCCAATCACGCTGAGATCGACATGGCTTCGCCAAAGAGGTTGTACACTTCTTGTGGTTTGACTTAATCTCACCATACTTCTTTGCATCCTGTGATCTTCCAATTCTTGTGAACCAAACACCCAGATTGGCAGAAATCCTGTGTTTTTAAATTCTTTATTTTGCACGTGCATTCCTATCCTATTCCTGTCTATTTCCTATCCCTACATTGTTAGAATCCTCAAATTCAAACAAGCCCTTACAAAATTACTTCTGTTACAGATATGTGTCAAAGAAAACCTTGTGTGGTTTGTCCTGCTCCAGCGGTGCTGTGTTCCACCCCAGCTCAGCTGATCCAACGATAGAAGGGTTCACCACCGCAGGGATCCGCTCTCCAGACTGTCTTTCGCCGCCTCAGATCTTCTTCCCCGCCGCCGGCAGCCACGACAACTGCATTACCATCATCAACTGAGCAGATGACCTTGAGGACTACACGGGTCCGCAAGAGAGGTCGCACTCTTCCGTGTCTGCTTATGTTATGCATCGCTTAATATGATGACATGCTACATTATCATCATGTTCACCTATTAGACTCCGACTCAGGTCCAAACTTATGCTGAAACTTGAGTTTTTAAATGGTTGTGGGGTACATGTTGGGGCAGCAATCAGTACTATCTGTCTACTATCTGGTTAATCTCGGGTGTCTACTATGAGTTTCATGTTGGGTGCAAACAAACATTAAAGGAGCCATTATCTGTATTTTTTAACTAAAGCTATTATCTGCCTGCTATCATTGGTTTTGGGTCTATCCATAGTTTGCTACCATCACTCTGGATTTGTGCATGCACTCCTTACATAATCTCACTATGTTTTATTCCTATGCATGTCAGTTATTGTACACAATGGAACTGAACATGTAGAGCAAAAGAGACGAGCCTTGCGTGGCAATAAAATTTCATGCAGACGTCGCTCCATGGTGGGCGCAAAGGCAGCCCCCCTCCACCCATTTTGGATCGTAATCAAGAGGAAGATAACTATTCTGAGGGGGATTCAAAAGCAGAAGATCACTCCTATTTACCCCATGAGGTCTTCGCTCTAACTTGGCATGCTGATGTTGGTTATATCATGCATATGGTGCCTTGCATTGCTTACTTTATACATCAAATATGTCAACTGCTTAGTTTAGACATGCTTTGTGCGAATGCCATCTGTTTAGTTTATTCATTGTTTATGTGAATTATGCAATGCCATCTTGTTTAGCCAGGCATCATATATGTGAATTTTGCAATGCCATCCTTCTTAGCCAGTCATCTTATATGTGAATTATATCATGCCATCCTTTTTTTCGTTACGTATTACATTCGTCAACAATGTTAGTACATTCAACTACTCTTCGTGTGCATCAGCCATTTGACACGGTGATGGAAAATTCTGGAGTGAAAACAAGGTCTTCAGAGCAGACTATGCTATCTGACGAAGCGCATATCTCGCTGGTTACGGATAGCTCCTCGGAGGAGGATT
>NC_057799.1:316954264-316983221 GCF_018294505.1 Triticum aestivum
AGACTATGCTATCTGACGAAGCGCATATCTCGCTGGTTACGGATAGCTCCTCAGAGGAGGATTCAGAGACAGATGACCAGTCCTATTCCCCCCCGAGGTGCATGCTCTAACTTGGCAGGGTTATGTTGCTCATATCGTGCGTATGGTATCTTGCATTGCTATGTCATTTGCTTAGTTTAGACATGATTTGTGTGAATGCCACCTGTTTAGTGTCTAATTACCATATATGTGAATTATGCAATGCCATCTTTTTGCAAGACATTATATATGTGAATTATGCAATGCTATCTTGTTGCAAGGCATTATATATGTGAATTATGCAATGCCATGTTGTTTAGCCAAGCGTCATATATGTGAATTATATCATGCCGTCCTTTTTTTTGTATTTCTCATTGCTTTTGTCAACAATGTTTGTATATTCAACTGCTCTTCCTATGCATCAGCCATTTGAATTGGTGATGGAGAAATCTGGAGTGAAAACATCGTCTTCAGAGTAGACAATGCTACCTAGTGAAGTAGATATGTTGCTGGTTACAGATAGCTCTTCAGAGGAGGATTCAGAGGCAGATGACCAGTCCTATTATCCCCCTGAGGTGTATGCTCAAACTTGGCAGGGTTATATTACTCATATCATGCATATGTTGTATTGCAATGCTTAGTTTTTACATCATATACACGATGTTGAATGCCATCTCCTAGTTGACACATCATATATGCGATTGCCCTCTGCTCACTTCCTTATTATATAAATCATATATTTGAATTATATCATGCCATGATGTTTACATAGACAGCATGTATCTGAATTATGGCATGCCAACCCATTTTCTAAAGACATAATATAGTTATATCATCTCATCCTGTTCACATAGTCATCATATTTTGAATTATGTCATTCTATCAGTGAATTATATCATGCCATCATGTTTCCATCGATGGCATGTTTGTGATTTATGGCATGCCAACCAGTTTAATAGACACATCGTATAGTTATATCATGTCATCCTGTTTACATAGTCATCATATTTTGAAGTATGTCATTCTATCCTGTTTAGTTAGCCATCATACATGTGAAATTGTGTCGTGCTATCCTGTTTAATTAGCCATCATATATTTGAAATTATGTCCTGCTATTCTGTTTGGTTAGACAACATAAATGTGAATTGTTTGATGCCCTGTTTTCTTCCCTACTATCCATTGCACCTGTCTATCTTACAATGTCTGTACATTCAATTACTTTTCTTGTTTATCAGCCATTTCAATTGGAGGGGGTATGGCAGTATCTGTGGGAGTAAAAACACGGTCTTCAGAAAAGATCGTGCTACCTGTCGATGGAGATAGAACCACGGTTGTACTTGCCCAAGAACCAGCCCCACCACACATAACCCAGACTCACGTAGATTGTACCCCTACCCAGTTGGACAGAGAACCAGCTACACCCCTTCTAACCCCAACCCCAGCAGATAGTAACCCACTTCCCGTTGACACAACACGGTCTCCACCATAGAGCACCCAAACACGAGCAGTTAGTAAGGCAACTACAGTGCCCAAAGCACGAGGACGACCACTCCGAACCCCAAGTCAACGCTTAAAGCAGAAGAAGAATTGTTCTCAGGTCAGGTTCTGTAGCTATGGTTCATACTACTTTGCTCTTGCATCACTGTATTTACTCATACCAACTAATTTCAAATTTGAAGGATGCAATTGAAACTCCAATGGCGTAACAGGTATGTTTTAAACCTGTTTCTTTAACGTGTTTGCTATTGTAACTTGCTCTATGTTGATTTCAGTTTCAATTGAATAAACAGTTATGTTCTCATGCCATGCACATTACAAGTGTTGTTATTGCTGTGTAGTTTCCCACACTTATATTCTGTCTATGCTGCTTTGTCTTAAATACATATGATTCGAACTATATCTATCTTGATTTGGCAACATAAACTAGAATGATATAGACCATACAGTGACCATACTACATAGATATATGTTTGTTTCATGTTGTTATCCTGTCCACCTTACTACTGAACTAGTTTACCAAAATGAGTTTCATATACTACATTGTAAACCTGTGATGTGTTTGTTTGTTTCTCCTTTAGAACGCGGATAAAATATTAGAGAAGAGTACCCCGTTATGCAATGGTGAAGGAAGTAATGCAGACCAGGTTCAAGATAGTGAGACATCCCTGTTGTTCTCCAAGAAAGCTGATAAAAACTATAGTGAAGACACTGAGACAACCCCAAAGGCATGTCTTGATGTAGTGTTCGAGTTACTGGCTACTACTGCTGGCACCAGCTCTTCGTACTCGCTGCCTGAATCAGTTTGGCTTCTTGAGTCTCAACTTCAAGTTGAAAGACATCGATCAGATGTTATGCGACAGGAAGCCGAAGGACTAAGGAAGTCCCTGCAGAATTCAGATGCATACTTTCTGGTGCAACAGCAAGTGCTAGAGGATTTAAGTGCCAAACAAGAGAAAGTTAATAAGCTTGCTAAGCATCTTGCCAGCATTATGGGTACCCAGGATATTGTTTCTTGAGCTCTTCTGAAGTGGTTTCAGTTCTGGACTTGTTTTGCTGCGGCGTTTATATGCTGCTTTGTTCCCTATATTTGCACTGGTGGCGAACTTTGATGCCCAGTGGATGTAATATGTGTAATAGCCGTGATAGCCTAGCGTAAGTTACTTGCTTATTTATTTCCGTTGTCTTGTTTATTTGTTTTCTTGTAGTCAGTGCAGTTCTTTTTCCACGGTTTGCTAGTGGCCGGAATAACCTATTTTTTAAACTAGGCCACATTAACAATGGGCTACATATTTACTGTAGGCCTCCTACGGGCCATAGAAACAATGGGCCTTCTAAGGGCCGTAGACATAATGGGCCTTCAACGGGGCGTAGACACAATGGGCCTTCTATGGGGCGTAGACACAATGGGCCTTCTACGGGCCGTATCATCAATGGGCCTTCTACGGGCCGTATGATCGGTTGGCCAAACATGGGCCAATAACATACCACATTATGGCCGTAAATGGGCTAGAGTTGAAATCGTCCATTCATGGGCCGACCATAACGGGCCATCGTTAATAGGCCGTATTTGATGACGCTATGAAAACGGCCCAACATATTAAAGGGCCACAAACGGGCCGACTATAAGCACGGGCTGTATTTGGCCCACAAGCTGAAAATGATAGTAACGGGCCGAAAGTAAACGAATGCTGGAAATGAGCCCAAGAATAAATGGGCCCTAAGAAGGCCGAAAGATAACATGGGCTGGAAACGGCCCAACGGAATAATGGGCCGTTAATGGGTATAAAGTGATACACTGTTCATTACGGGCCAGTTTTACCACGGGTCGTTAATGGGCCGAGGGTTACTAAGGGCCTCATATGGGCCAAAAGACGTCATGGGCCATACATGGGCCGGAAGTTAAAACGGGCTTGAATTATATTGGACGGCCCAGATGACGCTATTGAGCCTAATTCGGATAGGCCGTAAACGGGCCCTGGGTTAGAGGGTTGTAAATGGGCTATATGCGAACATGCCGTTAACAGGCTTGCCGTGGGCCGGCCCGCCACCTTTTGACCAAGTCAAACGGGCCGGCCTTTTCACAGGAATGGGCCTCTGTTGGGCCGTGCCACGTGTCGATGTATCATAGGCGCTTTGGGTCCAAGGAGTGGATGACGTCTGTCCCAACGGTGAGCTGACACGTGTTTCCTCCAGCCAATGATGATTTTACACGTGGAAAATCCCCATTGGTCGGGGCTGTTAACGGGTTATCGGATCCAAAACCGGACTTGATAGCTTAACGACGTTCCCTTACGGTGGATGCCACGTGTCGGCCACCCTTGACGAAAGCACTTCTATGACGCGCGATTTATCGTCATGGAAGTGGACACTTCCGTGATGATAACTTTGGTAATGTATGGAACACTTCTACGACAGCACAGGTATGACTATCTTGATTCTGTCATAAATTTGTCATGGATGTACATGCATGACAGAAAACGTGACCTACTGTGACAAACACGTATCATCACGGAAGTGTATTTTTTTGTAGTGACTAGAAGTATTCCTGCAGGAGAGAAGAACAAGGCCCCAGTGCCTCAAGCTGAAGAAGAGGATAAAGAGTCTCTTGTTTTGAGAAAGCTGAAACCCAAGATTCCAGACCACAATGATGCTCATTCAGTGGCTGAGGACATGCATATCAGAAAGGATGCTGGATTGAGATTGTGGAGACAGTCTGATACCTATACTGTGAGGAGGAGGACTGCAGTTGACTACAGGTTTCATACAAAGGAACAACAAGACTTTTATGAGACCATTCTGCTTGACAAGAAGCCAATTGTCTGTGACATGAGATGGGTTGATTGGGAATACATCAAGGAGAATGAAGATCGCTTCCCAGGAGTTTATGACAGCTTCAAAGCATGTGGAGTTGACAAATTTGTTGGGCAGAAGCTCACAAAATGGAATGATGAGTTGATCATGCAGTTTTACTCCACTACTCACTTTTACCCAGATGGGAAGATCATTTGGATGTCTGAAGGTACTAGGTACCAATCCACTGTTGAAGAATGGGCCAAGATGATCAATGCCCCAGAGGAACATGAAGATGACTTAGATGTGTATGCAACGAAGAAGAAAGACCACAACACTATGGCTAACATGTACAAAGAGATCCCTGATAAAGCTTTGGAGACACACAAGCTTGGGTCTGTACATTATTTGTTGTCTGGTTTGCCTACCATCAACACCATTCTAAGGCACGCATTACTGCCAAAGTCAGGAAATCACAAGATGATCAGAGGACATTCCATCAACATGTTGCAAATTTTTGTGTCCCTCAAAAGTTTAAAGTCATGAGCCTGATTGTAGAGACAATCAAGAGGATAGCTGCTGATCAAAAGAGGAGTTGTGGGTATGCTCCACATATTCATTAGCTCATCAATGCTAAGATGGGCACATGAATATGCTTGTTGGACAAAGAGCACTTACCCTTGCTCCCTGAGTTTGAAGATAATGAGGTTGTCATGAATGAGAATGAACCTTCATCAGCTCTAGCACAAGAGAAGAGAGCAAAAGCTAAAGCAGAGAAAGCTGCCAAGATGCCTAGTGTTGAGGAAGCATCTCAAGTTTTCCTGAAGAGCAAACAAGACCAGCTTGGATATCTGATTCAAGCTACTTTGAGGATTGAGAAGGGATTGGCCACCCTGACTCAGAATCAGTAGAGTTTGGAGAGGATCATAGAGACAAAAATTTATGATCTTGATCTGAAGGTAACTAAGATCCAAACAACAGTTGAGCAGCTCCAGGAGGAAGCAGAAGAGAGGAAAGGGAAGGCGACTACTAATGCTTTTCAGCGAGTGCCTAGAGGTCAGAGGTCTGCTGCAATACCCATGGCTGACACTAGAGCCACCACATCAGCACCAGCAGCCACAGCTTCAGTGCCACCTCCAGCAGCCACTCCACCAGCTCCAACAACATCAACTGATGCCTTCGTCCTTGGAGTTCTCTCTACACCACCTCCCGAAGACCAAGCCTGAGAGACGCATAGCACTATGCATTTTTGAACTTTTTGGTAACTTGTTGCCAAAGGGGGAGAAATATGTATAGATCATAGGCTTCGAGAGAGAGTGTTTTGTCTTTTTATCTCTTGCTTTTGGTTGAACCTTATTGTGTGCTTGGTTTATACTTTATGTCCTTGTGTGAGATACTTGTATGATCATGTAGGATCTTGGCTTGACCTTCCGACCGTGGTAGCGGCGCAGACTCTGCTGATAGATGGCGGACCGTCTGAGTGCCAACAGCCGGCCCTCTTCCAGCAGATCGACGCCGTCTTCTCGCGCTTCCTTTGCCTCCGCTTCCGTGTACATGGTGACGCGAGGTGAGTCAAACTCAATGTCAGTTGGGATGACGGCCTCAGCACCGTACACGAGAAAGAATGGAGTGAAGCCGGTTGATTTGTTCAGAATGGTGCAGAGGCTCTAGAGGACGGCCGGTAGTTCGTCGATCCAACAGCCGGCCGACCGCTCCAATGGCTCGACCAGTCTGGGCTTGATGCCGGAGAGGATGAGGCCGTTTGCTCGCTCGACTTGGTCGTTTGACTGCGGATGGGCAACAGACGCTAAGTCCAGTCGGATGCCCTGCATCGCACAGAAACGGGCCAAGGCTCCCTTGGCAAAGTTCGTGCCATTGTCGGTGATGATGTTGTGTGGCACACCGTATCGGACGGTGATATCTGCAATGAAGGTCACAACAGTCGGACCGTTCAGTTTCTTGATTGGCTTTGCTTCAATCCATTTGGTGAATTTGTCCACGGCGATGAGCAGATGGGTCATGCCGTCGCGTGCTGTCTTGAATGGTCCCACCATGTCCAGCCCCCAAATAGCTAAGGGCCAAGTGAGGGGGATTGTCTTGAGTGCAGAAGCTGGCAAATGTTGCTTGGAACTGAACTTCTGGCACCCTTTGCAATGCTTGACCAACTCCTTGGCATCTTCCAAGGCAGTCGGCCAGAAGAAACCATGGCGGAAGGCTTTGGCGACAAGGGATCTGGAGGCCGCTGGTGGCCGCACTCGCCTTGGTGGATATCTTTGAGAATTGCTTGGCCCTTCTCTGGTTCTATGCAGCGCTGGAAGACTCCAGTCACACTGCGTCTAACAAGCTCTCTGTCTACTATCGTGTAGGATCCTGCTCGGCGCTGCACTTGTCGAGCCGAGATCTCATCAGTCGGTAGTTCTCTGGTTACCAAAAACTTGAGGATGGGCTGCGCCCATGACGGTGCTTGAATTTCTTCTACTGCCACTACGGCCACTTGTACTAGGGTGGCTGGGTTGGGAGGTGGCGGGTTGGAGTCGGTTGCCGCTTGCTGCATCGTTGAAGTCTCCAGGCCGACTGCTGCAGCCCCCGGGCCAGGCTGTGAAGTCCCTGGGCCGGGTTGTGAAGTCCCCGGGCCAGGTGCGACTGTTGCAGTCCCCGTGCCACCTACCGAAGTCCCCGGGCCGGCTGCTGCGGCCCCCGATTCGGATCCGACTGCTTCGGGAGGAGCCGGTACAAAGATGGACTCGGTTTCTAGAGAAGGCTTGATTGACGGCTTGCGGAGGCACTGAAGGGAGATGCAGGCTGGTATTGCTTGACGGGTGGAGCCGATCCGTGCCAGGGCATCAGCTGGCTCGTTTTCGTCCGTGGCACGTGAAGGAACTTGCACCCTTCAAAATATTCGCTGAGTTGCTGAACGAGGAAACGGTAGCTCGCCATGTTTGCATCCTTGGCGTCCCAGTCACCAGACGACTGTTAGACCACCAAGTCCGAGTCGCCCTAGCACAGGATCCGGCGGATGCCGATCCCTTTGGCCAACCGGAGGCCGTCTATTAGTGCTTCATACTCGGCTACATTGTTGGAGGCGGCGAAATGGATTTGCAATGTATATCTGAGCTTGTCGCCTTTGGGAGAGGTGAGAACAATGCCGGCTCCCAAGCCGGTGCACATCTTTGAGCCATCAAAGTGCATATGCCAATGAGTGGAGTCCGGAGCTGGCGGCAGGTACTGGGTCTCGGCCCAGTCGACGAGGAAGTCGGCTAGTGCTTGGGACTTGATGGCGGTGTGTAGCTGGTAGAAGATGGTGTATGGGGCCAACTAGATGGCCCATTTGGCCACTCGGCCAGATGCATCTCTGTTGCCAATGATCTCGGCAAGTGGGGCAGTGCAGACAACCGTGATCGTGTGTTCTTGAAAGTATGGCTTCAGCATCTTGGCGGCAAAGTGCACGTTGTAGCACATCTTCTGATAGTGAGGGTAGTTCTGCTTCGAGGTTGACAACACCTCGCTCAAATAGTACATGGGCCTCTAGACCAGCTGTGCTCTGCCGTCCTCTGGGCGCTCTACCACCATGACAGTGCTGACCACCCGACTAGTGGCGGCGATGTAAAGGTACATGGGCTCTTTAGCAGCCGGAGCCGCCAGGACAGGCGGCATGGTCAGCATCTTCTTCACTGGAGAAAAGCTTCATCCGCCTTGTCATTCCACTCGAAATGAGTGGTCTTCTTCATGAGCTGGTACAAGGGAAGAGCTTTCTCGCCCAGCCGACTGATGAAACGACTGATGGATGCCAAACAGCCGGTGAACTTTTGGATGTCTCTCAGTCGGGTGGGTTTCTCCATCCTCTCGATGGCCTTGATCTTCACAGGGTTGCACTCTATGCCGCGCTCTGAGACCAGGAAGCCAAGGAGCTGGCCGGCTGGTACTCCAAAGACACATTTCTCTGGGTTGAGCTTGATCTGAAATCGGCGCAGATTTTCAAAAGTTTCCTTGAGATCTTCCAAAAGGGTATCGCGCTTCTCCGTCTTCACCACAATATCGTCTACGTAGACGTGGGAATTTCTGCCGAGTTGCTTGAGGAGGCACTTTTGCATGCAACACTGAAACGTGGCACCAGCATTTCTCAAGCCGAATGTCATGGTCAGGTAGCAGAAGGCTCCGAATGGTGTGATGAAGGCGGTCTTCAGGCGGTCAGCCGGGTTCAACTTGATCTGGTGGTAACCTGAGTAGGCATCCAAGAAACTCAACAACTTGCATCCGGCTGTGGAGTCTATCACTTGGTCAATCCGTGGCAAAGCAAACGGATCCTTGGGGCAGGCTTTATTGAGACTGGTGTAATCAATACACATGCACCACTTGTTATTCTTCTTCAGTACAAGGACTGGGTTGGCAAGCCATTCTGGGAAGAAAACTTCCATGATAAAGCCGGCTGCCAACAGGCGGGCAATCTCTTCTCCAACAATTCGTCTCTTCTCTTCCGACAGTCGGCGGAGGGGTTGCTTGACTGGCTTGGCATCTGCTCTGACATGTAGCTTGTGCTCGGCGAAATCCGTCGGAACACTCGGCATGTCCTTGGGAGACCATGCAAAGATGTCCCGATTCTCATGGAGGAAATCGATGAGCTCTCTTTCCTATTTGCTATGAAGGTTGGCACCTATGATAGCGTACCTCTCCGGGTGCTCAGGGTCCAAGGGAATCTTCTTTGTCTCTTTGGCCGGGTCTCTGACTCTTTGGGCTCTAGGGATATGTCCGGCTGCTTGCCGGCCATAGCCACCACCCGGTCCAGAAGCTTCTTCTTAGCAGCAATCAAGGGACTCGGCCAGCCGGCTGCTGGCTGCAGCACAGGCGGACGACTTCTCATAGTCTCCATTGCTCATGATAATGCCCTTGGTCTGTGGAATCTTCAGCTTGGGGTAGGCATAATGTGGCACTGCCATGAACTTGGCAAGAGCTGGCTGGCCTAAGATCACGTGATAAGGGCTCTCCAAGTCTACCACCTCAAACCAAATGGCCTCACGGCGGAAATGATTCTTGTCCCCGAAGAGGACATCTATCTTGATCTTGCCGATCGGTGAGCAGGAAAGGCCGGGCATAATGCCGTGAAACACAGTCCGACTGGGCAGGAGCTGCTTTTGTTTGATGCTCAACTTTTACATGGTATCACGGTAAAGGATGTTGATGCTGCTGCTACCGTCTGTCAGGATTAGGGAGAAACATGCAGCTTGCCTCTCCGTTGCAAGGGTGGCATCCAAAACCAAGGCATAGGAACTCGGAGAAGGCATCACTTCCGGGTGGTCAGCACGGCTCCAGCTGATAGGCTTCCCAGACCAGTGCATGAACTCTGGGGCAGTTGATGCAACTGCATTCACTTCTCGGTGCTGCTGACATCGGCTATGTCTGTTGCTGGTCAGGCTAGTGAAAACAACATAAGCACCATGCTCTTCTGGGTAATCATCTTGGACTGCGCCGACTTCTGGACGAGGGGCCGGCTGCAGAGGAGGCGGAGCTGGCGGGCCAGCGGGCGGAGGGGGTAGTCCTTCTCCTTTGGCGATGCGGACAAGCCAGTGGCACTTCCGAGTTTTATGGTTGGACGGCTTCGCACCGCTGTGGAACTTGTAGGGGGCATCGAGGGTCTGCTCAAAGGAGAAAGCGGGCAACCAGGCCGGCTTGCCGCCTTTCTGACGCTTGGGGAGTGGCTGCCCTTGCCGGCTGGGGGGCTTTGCGCTTGTTGTCGTTCGGCTGCTGGCGCCGACTGTTGTCTCCAGCCGGCGTTCGAGGAGCCGGAGGGAGCACCTTCTCAGAAGCATCCACCAGGAGCTCCGACTTCATGGAGGAGTCGGCAGTGGCGTACTTGTCTGCTATGATCAGCAGTTCGTCGAGTGTGGCCGGCTCATCGCAGAGGAGTCGGTGCTTGAGTAAGGTGCCCTCTTGGCACCCGACAGTGAAGTACTCGATAGCTTGGACCTCATGCACCCCTTCGCAGGAGTTGCGAGGTTCAGCCCACCGCGTCAGGTAGTCGCGGGTGGACTCATCAGGGCCTTGAACGCACAGTGAGAGCTGGCGGGGCTTGGGAGGCCGCTTGTAGGTGCTGAAGAAGTTGCGGACGAAGACCTCAGTGAAATCTACCCAGTTGTTGATGCTGCGGGGCTTCAGGCTGTTCAGCCATGTCTGGGCCGTGCCCTAGAGCATGAGCAGAACATACTTCACGGCAACACGCTTGTTGCCGTTCGCTATGCTGACTGCGATGGAGTAGTCAACCAACTAGTCCTCCGGCTTCACGGAGCCGTTGTATTTGGGCGTGTCTCGTGGGAGCGAGAACCCTTTGGGGAAGGGCTCGTCGTGGACGCGGGGGCCAAAACAGGGCGGGCTCATCGCTTCTTCTTCTTCTAGCGCCAAGGACCGATTGAGGCGGTCGGTCCGGTGGCATGCGTCGTTCTCTCCGACTCCTTCTCGGCGGCCCAGCCGGTCACCGAGTGTTGGGTGCTCAACAGGCGGTGGGGAAGCATGCCTCTCCCTGCGAGGAGGAGGAGGTGGGTAGTCGTCCCGTCGTTCCACTGCTCGTGGGCGGCCATCTTGGTCGCGCTTGATGGTGATGCGTGTGCGGCTGCGGCTAGCAGCTTGCTCTTTGTCTCGTGTGTCGCGGACGCCACCAGTCGGCGTCCGGGAGGTCGTGCCTTGCTCTTGGTGAGGGGCGGGTTCTCAACCCGCTGGCCAGGATCTTCTGCGCGACAGCTGGCCTCTTGCAGCGCGGCAGCCGCGTCAATGAGCTGCTGAACGCGCTCCGTCATGCAGCGGCACTCGTCGCCCTCGAGGTGGTCCAGCTCGTCGGCTGCCGCCTGGGCAGCTCGTATGTTCTCCATGGGTGTGGCATAAACAGGGCGGTCTACCCCGAACATGCTGGCGACGGCAGCGCCGTGCTACCGGACCATGCCAATGCGGCTGGGCCCGCTAGCAGCCGGCGTGCCGCCAACAGCGCGGTTGATCTCGCGCTGGTAGGCCTCTCAAAGGCGTCTCATGGTGGCCAACTACTTGGCGCTTTCGACGAGCGAGAGGCGGTGGGCTTCCAGCGTCTCGGCGTCTGCGTCTTCTGCGATGGTGTAAGGGCATATTTATCCCTTAGTTGTTTTGGTGATTGATGACAATGCTTTTGCGGACTACTCGTGTGCATTGAGTATTTCAGATATATCATGACTAGGCACAAGACGATTTGGTGCCCCTCGAAGACTATTGAAGACGACGTTTCTCTACGTTTCTTTTCGGTGGATTTGAGTCGTAGGAAAGCCGTACTATTAAGAGGGGGTCCGCTTTGGAAAGGTTTGGGTGGAATCATCATGTACACGTCTACTCCATTTGCACCTCCTTTCCATTGGCACTATGGAGCATCCTCCGTCGTTTCTTGTCTATGCAAAATGTCGTGTTTGCTGATCTTAGGCGTGTGGTAGTACTGCTCCTAGGAGCGGTAGTACCGTAGGCCCTTGCGGTAGTATCGGCCCCCGGCGTGGTAGTAGCGCAAGTGCCCACGGTAGTACCGCTTCCTTGGAGCGGTAGTACTGTGGTCTCTGGCCAGGCGCTGCAACTTTTGCGGTAGTTGGGGCGGATGTAATTTTTTACATCCGCGCCCTACGGTAGTACCGTGCCCCTGGCGCGGTAGTACCGTGCTCTCTGGCCAGGCTCAGCAGCATGCTTGGCAGTAGGGGCGGATGCAATTTTTTTACATCCGCGCCCCGTGCGGTAGTACCGCTCCTGGCTTGCAATACTACCATGTCGGATTTTTGCATAGACCCCAACTCAGCGGAAGTTGCCACGGATGTATTTTTATATGTCCGTGCCTTCCCAAAATCTGGACCATCCCTGCCTTGCGGTAGTACCGCAAGGGGGAGCAGTAGTACCGCGCCAGCGGTTCTACTGCCCTCTGCTTCTTTGCATCTGGGCTGTTCTGGTTTCTGCTGCACGGACGGTAGTACCGCGGGGCCCTGCGGTAGTACCGCGTGCCCTTGTGGTAGTACCGCGCCCCTGGCGCGGTAGTACTGTCCTATGTAGGTTGAGTTGGTGGATAACGGTTGGATTTATTCTCCCACTATATAATGGGTGTCTTCTTCTCCGAGTTGACTACCTCTTCCATCCCCAAGCTCCATTGTTGCTCCAAGCTCCATTTTCACCCGATCTCTCTCCCTAGCCAATCAAACTTGTTGATTTTCTAGGGATTGGTTGAGAAGGCCCCGATCCACACTTCCACCAAGAGAAATTTGATTCCCCCCACTAATCCCTTGCGGATCTTGTTACTCTTGGGTGTTTGAGCACCCTAGACGGTTGAGGTCACCGCGGAGCCATATTCCATTGTGGTGAAGCTTCGTGGTGTCGTTGGGAGCCTCCAATTAAGTTGTGGAGATTGCCCTAACCTTGTTTGTAAAGATACGGTCGCCGCCTCCAAGGGCACCAATAGTGGAATCATGGCATCTCGCATTGTGTGAGGGTGTGAGGAGAATATGGTGGCCCTAGTGGCTTCTTGGGGAGCATTGTGCCTCCGCACCGCTCCAACGGAGACGTACTTCCCCTCAAAAGGAAGGAACTTTGGTAACACATCCTCATCTTCACCGGCTCCACTCTTGGTTATCTCGTGCCTTTACTTGTGCAAGCTTATTTGTGTTATATCCCTTGCTTGCTTGTGTGCTTGTTGTTGTTGCATCATATAGGTTGCCCACCTACTTGCATATCTAGACAACCTACTTTGATGCAAAGTTTAAATTGGTAAAGAAAAGCTAAAAATTGTTAGTTGCCTATTCACCCCCCCTCTAGTCAACTATATCGATCCTTTCAATTGGTATCAGAGCCTCGTCTCTTTATTAAGGACTTTGCCATCCGAAGAGTATGGTTGACACCGTAGACGGTGTGGAGGAGCACTCCAGTGTGAATTCGGTCTCGTCTACGGCCGATGGGGGAACCGCGGTCTCTCGTGAGGAATTCAATGTGGCTTTGGACACATTGAAAACCTCCATGACGACCAAGGTTGAAAGCATGTTTAATAAATTCTCAGAAGGGCTTAAACTATCTACCGCACCGATAAAAGTGGGTGATCCCACTAACAAGATGACGGATGCTAACTCCGACAAGGGGGAAGCTACTAGTGAAAAGGCTCCTTCTTCTAGTGGTAAAAATGGCACCGACATCTTTGCCCATGTGGAACCTTCGCTTATTTATGGTGGACCGATCCCTTCCACTCATTTAAATCATGCCGGTCCTCCTCCTAAGATTGTGAAAAATGAGGACTTTGATTCTTGGGTTTATCGCTTTAAGTGTCATTTAAACCATGTTAACACGAATCTTTGGAGAATCATTGAAGAAGGTTTTTATCCGCATGACCGAAGCGACTTCACTCCTAGAGAAGCCGCGGATAATCAATTCAATGTGAATGCTCTCTTCATCATCCAAGATGCAATTCCACCCGAAGATCTTGCTCATCTCTGGCCCTTCACCATGGCCAAGGATGCATGGCACCATGTTGTCTCGCTCTATAGGCGAAGTGCAAGCATTCAACGCTCCAACCATGAAGTGGTGCAAGATGAAGCCGATGAGTTTGCAAAAGAGGATGAAGAACCTCGCGAGCTCTATCGGAGATTAACCACTCTCGCGGTCTCACTCTGAGATCATGGGAGCAAGGATACAAATGACAATTGGATCAAGCGCAAATTCCTCAAGGCCATGATGCCTTACCACAAGGCCATGTCCTCCATCATTCGTCAAAGGCCAGATTTCCGCACCTTGTCCTCAAGTGAAGTATTGGATGAGTTCGTGGCTATGAGTATCTTGGACAAGACTGCTGACAATGCGGTGTTACGTTCTCAAAGAGAAAAGAAGCCCAACCTTGCATTGAAGGCCAAGGTTAGTGTGGAAGAAGAGGATGAAGAGGAAGAAGAGGAGAGCAACCCCGAAGATACAAAGTATGGTTATCATGAACACATGGCTCTCGCTTCAAGGCATTTTTGTATCAAGAAGAACACTAGGCCCAACTTCAACAAGAACAACTCAAGTGGCGCGAAGGTCAAGCAACGAGTGAGGACTTGCTATAATTGTGGCAATGTGAGCCACTTTGTTGCGGAATGTCCTTATGAGAAGAGGGAGACAATGTTGGCAAGCTCATCCGAAAGGACAAGGCCAAGTCTTTCCCCAAAAAGAGCAACTTCACCAAGAAGACTCCACCCAAGGGGTTGGTGGCACAAGAAGAGTACATTGAGGATGATGATGAAGACGGTGAGTCGGTTGCCGTGGCCTCCATTGCCATTGCAACAACTCCACGGGTGTCTCTCTTCGACTCACCCAATGAGAACATCACCGCCAAGTGCCTCATGGCTAAATCCACCAACAAGGTAACCCCCAACATCAAAACTACAATCACTAATAATCCTTCTTTGACGGATTGCATTGATGAACATGAGGGGTCTAATGTGGAGGAGAATGAATTTGAGTCTTTTATGAGTAAGCTCAAGGGTAAATCCAAGAAGCACTTCGTTGCTCTCTTGGAACAACTTGGTGAAACCAATGACATGATCGAGGCTCACGAAGATACCATCTCTAAGATGGAGGGGCATAGTCGTGACTATGCCGATGAAATTTCGGATCTTTCCAATGCTCTTGAGGAAGAGCGAGGTCTTCGTTTGGCTCTTGAGGAGTCATACAACGATGACCACGGTAAATTAAAGAAAGATCTTGATCATGCTCTTGTTGTGTCTCGTGTGCTAAACTCCGAGAAGGCCAAGCTTGGGGTTGATCTTGGTAGACTCAAAGAGGAGTTTGATTTACTTGACAAGGCTCACAAGGTCTTGAAGGGTGCTCATGCTAGTCTCAAAGAGTCTCATGATCAACTCCAAGTAAAGCTAACCAAGGAGAAAGACACCTTTCCTCATATGGTCTTAATTGATAATGCAAATGCTACTAATCCATGTTGTGAGCATGTGCATCTTGTTGAGGAGAATGCAAAGTTGAAGAAGCAACTTGAGAAAGGCCTTGTGTCATGCATACAAGGTGAGAGAACCTCAATGACCTTTTGAGCAATCAAAAGGAAGTTGTGGCCAAGGAAGGAATTGGGTTCACACCCAAGTCTAAGAACAAGAAGAAGGATGACAAGGCCAAATGACCTCCACGACTATCGTGCTTGCAGTGCTTGTATCAAAGGAAAGCTACATGAGAAGGCTCACCCCCCACGACTATCATTTACTCGAAGAGGCCTTTGGAGCTCCTCCACATGGATCTCTTTGGGCCTCCATCCTTTGATAGTCTTGGGGGTAGAAAGTATTGCTTGGTGATTGTGGACGATTATTCGAGATACACTTGGGTATACTTCTTCAAGAGGAAGAGCGAGACCCAACAAACCGTCATTGACTTTGCAAATGAAGCCCAACGTCAACACAACGCAAAGATCTTGACTATAAGAAGTGACAACGGCACCGAGTTCAAGAACTACACCTTGGACGAGTTTCTTAGTGATGAGGGGATCAAGCATCAATATTCCGCACCATACACCCCTCAACAAAATGGTGTAGCGGAGAGGAAGAACCAGACGTTGATGGATGCGGCAAGGACCATGACGGCGGAGTTCAAGTCTCCATACAACTTTTGGGCCGAAGCCCGCGTGTCATGCATCGAATCGGCTCTATCTCCGCAAAGGCTTGAACAAGACTCCATATGAGATACTCACCGGTAACAAGCCCAACCTCAAGTACTTTCGGGTGTTTGGGTGTAAGTGTTTCATTCTCAAGAAAGGTGTTCGGTTGTCTAAATTTGAGGCTAGAGCTTATGAGGGCATATTTGTTGGTTATGCTACAAACTCTCATGCTTACCATGTCCTCAATAAGTCCACGGGACTTATTGAGGAGACATGTAACGTGGAGTTTGATGAGAATAACGGCTCCTAAGTGGAGCAAAGTGGCACTTGTGATGTAGGTGATGAAATTCCTCCTCAAGCCATAAGAAGAATGGGTGTTGGTTTTATCCTACCCATTGAGGAACCCCTTGTGGTCGAAGGAGAAGGACAATGCTCCACTCAAGTGGAGCCATCACCAACCCAAGGCCCACAGGCTTCCGAAGAACTAAGTGAAGGCCCTCAACCTCATGAACAAGACCAAGGGCAAGATCAATCTCAAGACGGTGTTGAATCACCAACTGATGCCCAAGGTCAAGTTCTCTGCTCCAAGCAAGTTCAAGATCAAGAAAATCCTCAAGATCAAGAACAAGCTCAAGACGGCGCTCAAGATGATCAAGTGACCGCTCCTCGACTCACCCCCGAGGAGGAATTGGAGCGTCGTGCCGCCAAGATTGCATCCAAGCTCTCCACCAAGGGTCATCTCATGAAGAATGTGCTTGGAAGCATTCAAAACGGGGTCTATGAGGCGCTCGAAGATCCGGATTGGCTCAATGCCATGCATGAAGAACTCAACAACTTCGTGCACAACATGGTGTGGAGATTGGTGCTAAGGCCAACGGGGAACCACAATGTCATTGGAACCAAGTGGATATTCAAGAACAAGCAAGATGCTCATGGGACCATCGTTCGCAACAAGGCAAGATTGGTAGCACAAGGCTACTCCCAAGTCGAGGGTATCGACTACGGTGAAACCTTTGCTCCCGTTGCTCGCCTTGAATCCATTCATTTGTTGACTGCTTATGCTTCTCATCATAACTTTAAGTTGCAACAAATGGATGTGAAGAGTGCTTTTCTTAATGGTCCTATTAATGAGTTGGTGTATGTCAAGGAACCCCCCGGGTTCGAGGATCCCTACTTCGCCGATCATGTGTATCAACTCGATAAGGCACTCTATGGCCTTAAACAAGCCCCACGTGTGTGGTATGACCACCTTACCGAGTTGTTGCAAGATCGTGGATTTGAAGTTGGGAAAATCGACCCCACTCTTTTTACTAAGAAGGTCAAAGGGGAGTTGTTTGTGTGCCAACTATATGTTGATGATATTATCTTTGGTTCCCCTAACAAAGCTTTCAATGAGGAATTTGCCGCTCTCATGACCTCAAAGTTCAAGATGTCTTCGATGGGAGAGTTGAAGTTCTTTCTCGGGTTCGAAATCAAGCAAAGAAGAGAAGGAACCTTCATCAACCAAGCCAAATATACTCAAGACATGCTCAAGAGATTCAAGCTAAGTGATGTCAAGCCGGCCTCCACTCCAATGCCCGTCAAATGCCAACTTGACATAGATCCCAATGGTAAAGCGGTGGATCAAAAGGTATATCGCTCCATGATTGGCTCCTTGCTTTACCTTTGTGCATCTAGACCGGATATCATGTTGAGTGTGGGAATTTGTGCACGGTTTCAAGCCGCACCTAAGGAAAGCCACTTTGTGGTGGTCAAGCGAATCTTTCGATATTTGGCTCATACCCCAAACTTTGGCTTATGGTATCCAAGAGGTGCAAACTTCAAGCTTGCAGGATATTCGGATTCCGATTGGGCGGGAGACAAAGTGGATAGGAAGTCCACTTCTGGAGGGTGCCAATTTCTTAGTTGCTCTTTGGTAAGTTGGTCTTCCAAGAAGCAGAGTTGTGTGTCTCTCTCGTCCACCGAAGCGGAGTATGTGGCCCCCGGTAGTTGTTGTGCACAACTTCTTTGGATGAGGCAAACTTTAAAGGATTTGCTACCTCCTGAGCACTGTGTTGGTTTTCCCTTGAAGAGGAAAGGGTGATGCAGTAAAGTAGCGTAAGTATTTCCCTCAGTTTTTGAGAACCAAGGTATCAATCCAGTAGGAGGCCACGCGCGAGTCCCACGCACCTACACAAACAAATAAGAACCTCGCAACCAACGCGATAAAGGGGTTGTCAATCCCTTCACGGTCACTTACGAGAGTGAGATCTGATGGAGATGATAAGATAATATTTTTGGTATTTTTATGATAAAGACTAAGAGTAAATAAAGCAAAATAAACAGTAATAGAAATAGCTTGTTGTTGGGAAATTAATATGATGGAAGATAGACCCGGGGGCCATAGGTTTCACTAGTGGCTTCTCTCAAGATAGCATAAGTATTACGGTGGGTAAACGAATTACTGTCGAGCAATTGATAGAATTGAGCATAGTTATGAGAATATCTAGGTATGATCATGTATATAGGCATCACGTCCGTGACAAGTAGACCGAAACAATTCTGCATCTACTACTATTACTCCACACATCGACCGCTATCCAGCATGCATTTAGAGTATTAAGTTCATAAGAACAGAGTAACGCTTTAAGCAAGATGACATGATGTAGAGGGATAAACTCATGCAATATGATATAAACCCCATCTTTTTATCCCCGATGGCAACAATACAATACGTGCCTTGCTGCCCCTGCTGTCACTGGGAAAGGACATCGCAAGATTGAACCCAAAGCTAAGCACTTCTCCCATTGCAAGAAAGATCAATCTAGTAGGCCAAACCAAACTGATAATTCGAAGAGACTTGCAAAGATAACCAATCACACATAAAAGAATTCAAAGGAGATTCAAATATTGTTCATAGATAATCTTGATCATAAACCCACAATTCATCGGATCTCGACAAACACACCGCAAAAAGAAGAGTTACATCAAATAGATCTCCAAGAGAATCGAGGAGAACTTTGTATTAAGATCCAAAGAGAGAGAAGAAGCCATCTAGCTAATAACTATGGACCCGAAGGTCTGAGGTAAACTACTCACACATCATCGGAGAGGCTATGGTGTTGATGTAGAAGCCCTCCGTGATCAATGCCCCCTCCGGCAGGACGCCGGAAAAGGCCCCAAGATGGGATCTCACGGGTACAGAAGGTTGCGGCGGTGGAATTAGGTTTTCGTGGGCGCTTCTGATGGTTTGGGGGTACGTAGGTATATATAGGAGGAAGAAGTAGGTCGGTGGAGCCACGAGGGGCCCACGAGGGTGGAGGGCGCGCCCAGGGGGGTAGGCGGGCCCCCCTGCCTCGTGGCCTCCTTGGTGATTTCTTGACGTCCACTCCATGTCCTCTGGATCACGTTTGTTCTGAAAATCACGTTCCCGAAGGTTTCATTCCGTTTGGACTCCGTTTGATATTCCTTTGCTTCGAAACTCTGAAATAGGCAAAAAACAGCAATTTGCGCTGGGCCTCTGGTTAATAGGTTAGTCCCAAAAATAATATAAAAGTGTATAATAAAGCCCATTAAACATCCAAAACATAATATATAATAGCATGGAGCAATCAAAAATTATAGATATGTTGGAGACGTATCAGGATTACGGTGTCAGTTTGTAACAAAGTGCCTTGATAAACCACAAGTATAGGGGATCAATTGTAGTCTCTTTCGATAAGTAAGAGTGTCGAACCCAACGAGGAGCTAAAGGTAGAACAAATATTCCCTCAAGTTCTATCGACCACAGATACAACTCTACGCACGCTTAACATTCGCTTTACCTAGAACAAGTAGGAAACAAGAAGTACTTTGAAGGTGTTGTTGGATAGGTTTGCAAGATAATAAAGAGCGCGTAAATAAAAACTAGGGGCTGTTTAGATAAAGGCACAACTAAATTAGTTTTAGTAAAGAGCTTTTTGTCACGAGAAAGTTATTTGTCCCTAGGCAATCGATAACTAGACAGGTAATCACTATTGCAATTTTATTTGAGGGAGAGGCATAAGCTAACATACTTTCTCTTCTTGGATCATATGCACTTATGATTGGAACTCTAGCAAGCATCCGCAACTACTAAAGATCATTAAGGTAAAACCCAACCATAGCATTAAAGTATCAAGTCCTCTTTATTCCCATACGCAAACAACCTACTTACTCGGGTCTGTGCTTCTGTCACTCACGCCACCCACCATAAGCAAATCATGAACAAATTGCAAACCCTACAACAGGGATCCCTCACGCTTGCGCGACATGGAGAGCACCATAGGACAGCACCAATAATAAAACATGCAACTCAAACCAATCACGATCATCAATTAACCCATAGGACAAAACGGATCTACTCAAACATCATAGGATAGCCATACATCATTGGGAAATAATATATAGCGTTGAGCACCATGTTTAAGTAGAGATTACAGCGGGTAAAAGAGGGGTTACACTGCTGCATAGAGGGGGGAAGAGTTGGTGATGACGGCGGTGAAGTTGTTGGTGTAGATTGGAGTGATGATGATGGCCCCGGCGGCGTTCCGGCGCCACCGGGGGAGAGGGGGAGAGAGCCCCCCTTCTTCTTCTTCTTCTTCCTTGGCCTTCTCCCTAGGTGGGAGAAGGGTTCTCCCTCTGGTCCTTGGTCTCCATGGCGTGGGAGGGGCGAGAGCCCCTCCGAGATTGGATCTGTCTCTCTGTCTCTCTCTGTTTCTGCGTTCTTGATTCTGCCCTTTCACCGTTTTTTTATACCGAAGATCCGTAACTCCGATTGGGCTAAATTTTGGACACGATCTCTATCCGGATATTAGCTTTCTTGCGGCGAAAGAAGGGCTCCAACCACCTTACGAGGTGGCCACGAGGGTCCAGGGCGCGCTTGACCCCCTGGGCCGCGCCCCCTGCCTCGTGGCCCCCTCGGGCATCGTCTCGCGTTGATTCTTCTTCCCAAAAATCATAAATATTCCAAAAAAAATCTCCGTCAGTTTTTATCCCGTTTGGACTCCGTTTGATATGGGTTTTCTGCGAAACAAAAAAACATGCAACAGACAGGAACTGGCACTGGGCACTGGATCAATATGTTAGTCCCAAAAATAGTATAAAAAGTTGCCAAAAGTATATGAAAGTTGTATAATATTGGCATGGAACAATAAAAAATTATAGATACGACGGAGACGTATCATGCCTCTTTGGTGTGATAATGAAAGTGCATCAAGATTTCTCTCAACCCGGTGCAACACTTCAAGACGAAGCATATTGAGATTCGGTATCACTTCATCCGGGATCACATTAGGCGAGGGGAGATCGAGCTCAACTACGTCAACACTCATGATAACCTTGCATATATTTTCACGAAGCCCTTGGATGAAGCAAGATTTTGCGAGTTAAGGCATGAGCTAAATATCATTGATTCGAGCAATGTTGCTTGAACCCTTGCAAACCCACCATACTCAACTTGTTATCTAGTTTAGGTGTAGGCATGGACATAGGGGGAGTGTTGCTCTCTCAATGAACTCTCCCTCCCCCCATTATGCATAAATTGATCAATCTTTCACATTAGCCATTGTTGATGGTACTTGTGCTTCAAAGACGAGTTTTGGTCATGGGCCCAAGGATAATTCTTCGCGGTGCCATACCAATTAACTCAAACATATGTGGCTCCGGCTACCGCCCTCTATTTGGAGAGGTTGTGTTGCGTGTTTTAGTCCTTGTTGTCTCTTGTCTTCCTTTCGTCGTGTCGAGCTTGTGTGTGTTGTCTCGTGTGTCAGCGTTTTGGTGTGTCCGTTCACTTGAAGGTTGCTATGCAAAGGCCTTTTGTTTTCTTTGTTCTTGAAAGATGTGTTCTCTTGAGCACACGGTACTACCGCGGCTTGCCACGGTACTACCGCGGGAGCAGCGCACGGTACTTCTGCACCCAGCGCGGCAGTAATTTTTTACTGCCGCCTGGGGGAGCGGTACTACCGCCCATGGTGCGGTACTTCCGCCCAGGCGGTACTACCGCCATGACACGCGGTACTACCGCGCTGTCTAGGGCGCGTGGGGGTTAAGAGCGGGCAGGGGAGTTCCAACTCCCCCATACCCATTCATCTGTTTCTCCCCACGCTGTCTCTCTCTCTCTCTCTCTCTCTCTCTCTCTCTCGCTCAAGAACGGCGCCGGAGACCCTCGCCGGATCTCCGTCTTTGGCCACTCTCCTCGGATTCCGTCCGGTGGGATCGTTTCCCACCACTTCCTCTTGCCATGGAACAAGGTTTGTCCCCAAATCCCTCTCTCCTTGGTTCGTTCTTTCGTTTCTAGGTTTTTGGGGAGATGCATGTTGTTCTTGAGATTTTAGGCCAAATCTTTGCAAGAGTAGGATGTAGGAGAGTAGTAATGCGTAGAGATTGTACTTGGTATGTTGTCCCGTGGTAGATTTGATCAACCGTAGTACCGCCTCATTGTCACGGTTATTCGCAGATCCAGTTGGGGATTCAGATCTGATACCGTGCGGTACTACCGCATCTCCGGTGCGGTACTACCGCTCCTCAGGAGCGGTACTACCGCGTGAGACGCGGCACTAAAATTCTACTGCCGCTCCGAGACCCGGTACTACCGTGCCACCGCACGGTACTACCGTGACTAGGAGCGGCACTAAAATTTTAGTACCGCGCAGACAAGCAGTACTACCGTTGTTGTCAAATCTCCCTCATAGCAATTACCAAGTGCGCGTTCTACTTGATTGACCTGTTTTGTTGTGGTCTTTGCATTGATCCTTCTCGCTTCTCGTGCGTGTTTTTGTGTTTTGTGTCTTAGGTGGTGGCTCCGGTGCACCTGCTCGCCGTTCCAATTCCAGCTGTGACATGGGTTCCAAGCGTCTGCGCAACCAAGATGAAGCTCCAGAGGGCTCCAATGCCCCCCAACGCAGGACCAAGACCACCGCCACCAAGAACAAGGAGCCCTCCATGGGCATGGATGAGATACCACTGGCTGAGTTTATCTCTCGAAGGAGGATCAACCCTTATGTGAATCCTCGTGCCAACTTCAGAGGGAATGATCTGTTTTGGACCAAGCAGCAGAATCTCATTTATTTGGATGTGATCAAGGGCAAGCAGAACACATATGTGGACGTGCACTGGATTGATATGAATCACATGAGGGAGGATAAGCACCGTGCCTACTTTGGTGAGACCTTGGATCTCGTGGAGCAGTTTGCCATTGAGGATGTAATCTCTTTCCACTTGGATTTTGATCCCGAGCTTGTGGCCCAGTTCTTTGCTTCGGTTCACTTTCATACTGATGAGCAACAGAGGATGACCTGGATGACCAATGGACGTCAGTTGACTGCTACATGGAAGGCCTTCATGGATTTGCTCCACGTACCTGATGAGGGGCTCAACACGCCCGTTGGTGTTCGCCCTCATGCCAACTCCGAGTCAGCTAACAAGAACAAGCTCCTGCATTATTATGTTGAGAAGCTCCTTCCAAGTGGCAAGAAGGCATGGGTTCTGAACCCTTTCCTTGACATTATGCATCGGATCTTCCGCAACTCTCTCTTCCCACGCATTGGGGACAAGGACAAGGTGCATGCCTATCTTGTGGACATGATGCTCATCTGTGAGGAGGCGCGTCTCACTCAGACTCAACCACTTGACGTCTCCCACATCATGTGGTGTGAGCTTCAGTTTGCGGTGTTCAACCGTAAGGTTCCCATCTATGGACCTCACATATTTCTCTTGATCTCGAAGACGTGGGAGAATCTCTACCCGCAGGATGAGTTTTTGGCCCCTGACGGGATCCGTCATGACCCCATCAGACTCCGCATCAAGCCCCAGTGGGCTAACACTACTACTCGTGCTGAGGCAGCGACTGCTAGGATGGATGTTGATGAGGAGGAGATTGAGGAGGAGGACGCAGATGAGGATAGCTCTGTTGGGTATGCCCCTCCCTCTACTGAGCCCTCATGGGCTAAGAAGTTGAAGGCCAAGATGAAGACCTTGTTCTGCATGCAAGCCAAGGGGCAGTACCGGACTCACGTTGCCACCAAGGAGAGTCGCCGCCACGACAAGAAGATCTTGAGGACTTTTGGAGAGGACATTACCAGCGGCTCCGAGAAGCACATCACTCCAGAGGCTGAATGGATGGCAAAACAGGGCTACAAGTGGACTGATTCTGAGGAGGAGCCCATCCCCGTCGCCGAGTCCGACAGAGAGCGTGCAAGTGATAATTCCGCTTGAGCCACCACTTGTGTTGTAGGTGTCCTCTCTGCCTTTTTGGCGTCTCGATGCCAAAGGGGGAGAGAGTGTAGGATTTGCGAGTAGTGTGTCGTGTTTGTTTCGTTTGCTTTCGTTCCGTTGAACCTCGTTTGCTTTGGTTTGGTTTGCGCTTGTGAGACCTTTCTATCATATGGTGTAAGACATATGCACTCTATCGTACCGTATTGAGCTTATGTTATCTTGTGCTATGTACATTATGCTCATGTCTATCATCTTGCTTAGCATTAGCTTTATTGTTGCAAGATACGCCTTGTCTATAAAATATAGGGGGAGTGTTGATCCTAGTATGTGTGCCATGCAGTCCAAAGCATTTTTTGATAGCACACATCTAGGGGGAGCCCGTCGATATTTTATAGATGTGGGGTTTGCCCATGTTCATTTTATCTCCTTTTGTGCAAATCCCGTATTGTCATCAATCCACCAAAAAGGGGGAGATTGTACGGGCATATTTATCCCTTAGTTGTTTTGGTGATTGATGACAATGCTTTTGCGGACTAATCATGTGCATTGAGTATTTCAGATATATCATGACTAGGCACAAGACGATTTGGTGCCCCTCGAAGACTATCGAAGATGGCGTTTCTCTACATTTCTTTTCGGTGGATTTGAGTCGTAGGAAAGCCGTACTATTAAGAGGGGGTCCGCTTTCGAAAGGTTTGGGTGGAATCATCACGTACACGTCTACTCCATTTGCACCTCCTTCCTTTGGCACTATGGAGCATCCTCCGTCGTTTCTTGTCTATGCAAAATGTCGTGTTTGCTGATCTTGGGCATGCGGTAGTACTGCTCCTAGGAGCGGTAGTACCGCATGCCCTTGCGGTAGTACCAGCCCCCGGCGCGGTAGTACCGCAAGTGCCCATGGTAGTACCGCTTCCTTGGAGCAGTAGTACTGTGGTCTCTGGCCAGGCGCTGCAGCTTTTGCGGTAGTAGGGGCGGATGTAATTTTTACATCCGCGCCCTACGCGGTAGTACTGTGCGCTCTGGCCAGGCTCAGCAGCATGCGCGACAGTAGGGGCGGATGTAATTTTTTTACATCCGCGCCCCGCGCGGTAGTACCGCTCCTGGCTTGCAGTACTACCGTGTCGGATTTTTGCATAGACCACAACTCAGTGGAAGTTACCACGGATGTATTTTTATATGTCCGTGCCTTCCCAAAATCTGGACCATCCCTACCTTGCGGTAGTACCGCAAGGGGGAGTGGTAGTACCGCGCCAGCGGTTCTACCGCCCTCTGCTTCTTTGCATCTGGGTTGTTCTGGTTTCTGCTGCACGGCCGGTAGTACCGCGGGGCCCTGTGGTAGTACCGTGTGCCCTTGCGGTAGTACCGCGTGCCTAGCGCGGTAGTACCGTGCTACGCAGGCTGAGTTGGTGGATAACGGTTGGATTTGTTCTCCCACTATATAAGGGGTGTCTTCTTCTCCGAGTTGACTACCTCTTCCATCCCCAAGCTCCATTGTTGCTCCAAGCTCCATTTTCGCCCGATCTCTCTCTCCCTAGCCAATCAAACTTGTTGATTTTCTAGGGATTGGTTGAGAAGGCCCCGATCTACACTTCCACCAAGAGAAATTTGATTCCCCCCACTAATCCCTTGCGGATCTTGTTACTTTTGGGTGTTTGAGCACCCTAGACGGTTGAGGTCACCGCGGAGCCATATTCCATTGTGGTGAAGCTTCGTGGTGTCGTTGGGAGCCTCCAATTAAGTTGTGGAGATTGCCCCAACCTTGTTTGTAAAGGTCCGGTCGCCGCCTCCAAGGGCACCAATAGTGGAATCACGGCATCTCACATTGAACAAGGTCAAGGACTATCGCGAGGAAGATGCAATTTCATTCTTTTGTAATGATTGCACGGACAAGGGAATCCTCAACGCCATAAGTTGCCGTGACATAGCACACTTCGTTGACTTGGCGGCCATAGTACGGAAGTACTGTGCGATGGAAAGCGCCTGGAAAACCCAAACAAAATTTTGGGATAATCCGGCTCTGACAAAACCCCCAGTCCAAACTAAAAGGGTGCACTCTCATAAGTCGCTCGACTCAATTACAAAGAAGCAAAAGCCCACTACAGGGCGTGGAACCGTATTGGAGGGATGGCTTAATGGGCCATGCAAAATTCATAGTACAGAGGATACCATACCAACACACAGCCTTAGAGCATGTTGGGTACTCCGGCAGGTGGCCAAGAGCGGTGAGGATCTCCTCATTAAAAATACCGCAGAGCACCATCCCGTGGATAACAACAATAAAGTATTGACAGTCTTCGAGACCTTCGCCTCAAATAATAGGCATAAGAGAGCACTCCGCAGCCTTGCCGAAGTCTGCCACGTGGCAGCAATAAATCCATGGAGCGACACGGCTATCACCTTCAATGCCAGTGACGAACCTAAATTCCGAACAGCCCGAGCACCAGCAGCCTTGGTCCTTAGTCCAATTGTGGACGGCTTTCGGCTTACTAAAGTGCTCATGGACGACGGCAGCGGATTAAACCTCATCTATGAGGAGACTCTTCAAAAAATGGAAATAGACAGAAACCGCATTGAGCAAAGTAGCACGACTTTCAGAGGAATCATCCCTAGTCGGGAGGCACGATGCGCTGGAAAAATCACACTAGATGTGGTATTCGGCACGCCGGTGAATTATAGGTCCGAAGAAATCACATTCCAAGTGGCCCCGTTCAGTAGCGGATACCACACCCTTCTAGGGCGGGAGGCATTCACGATCTTCCAAGCCATACCCCATTACGGGTACATGAAGCTCAAAATGCCCGGGCCCAATGGAATCATCACTCTAGCTAGTGATCCGGACATAGCACTCCGCGCCGAAAACAAAACAGCCGCACTGGCCCTCGAGGCATTATCCGAAGCCCTCGCGGCCGAGGAATTAACTGCGCTGCGCTCCACAGTGGACAGGGATGACGTGATACTCGACAAAAGATCCAAGTCCACCTCTTTTAAACTAGCGGATGAAATAGTCAAATTCCAAGTCCACCCAACGGACCCTACAAAAACAGCATCCATCGGGGCACAGTTAAACCCCGCTGTAGACGCCGCACTACGGGAGTTCCTGCGCGAGAATTGGGACATATTCGCCTGGCATCCTTCAGACATGCCAGGAATCCCACGCAGGCTGGTCGAGCATAGCCTTAACATTCTAAAGGGATTCAAGCTGGTCAATCAGATTCTTCGGCGTTTCTCTAAACCTAAGCGACAAGCCATGGGAGAGGAGCTAGCCAAGTTACTGGAGGCCGGATTCATTAGAGAAATAAAACATCCGGACTGGCTAGCAAACCTGGTGATGGTACCAAAGAAGGATAAATCCTGGCACCTATGTGTCGATTTCAAGGACCTTAACAAGGCTTGCCCCAAGGATCCCGTCCCCCTCCCCCGCATCGATCAAATTATCGACGCTAGTGCAGGACACGACTCATTGTGTTTCCTCGATGCATACTCCGGATACCATCAAATCAAGATGGCGGAGTCTGACCAAGCCGCAACGGCATTTATCACCCCATACGACCCCTTCTGTTTTAACACCATGCCTTTCGGGCTTAAGAACGCCGGTGCAACGTATCAACGCATGATTCAGACATGCCTGGAAAAACAGATCGGCAAAACAGTGGAGGCATACGTAGATGATGTGTTCTTTAAAACTAGACACGTCGAATCCTTAATAGACGACTTGAGGCTCACGTTCGATAATCTGCGAACATACGACATCAAGCTCAATCCGGAAAAATGCGTTTTCGGCGTGCCCGCCGGAATGCTCCTGGGCTTCATCGTCTCCAGTAGAGGAATCGAAGCAAATCCGGCTAAAATCCGACCTCTGTCACAGTTGGCTATCCCAACAGACCTCAAGCAAATTCAGAAACTAACTGGATGCGTGGCGGCCATACACTACAAAAAAAGACACATCCGTGACATTTTGGGCCGAACGAATTTTTTTTTCTGTCATACATATGACACTTCTATGACGATAATTGTGACAAAACCCGGTATCATCATAGATGTGGTGGGCTCCTACTTCTATGACAAAAAATCATGACAGAAAATGGGCTTTTCGTCCTGGGCGGGCCGGAGACGCAGCTGCATGACATTCTTTGGGCCGTCCATGACGGAAAAAACCATGGTAGAAGCGAGGGCGAGGAAAATTTCGGGGAGTTCCCGGTTACGGTGGGAGGTTGGGGGCCGAGCGATGTGCGTTTCTCTCGTACACGTACGCGCGTGTGTGCGAGGCGTTGGCTCTAACTGAACCCGAGCGAGGCGTTGGGGTCTAACTGAACCCGAGCGATTGCACTGCAGGCTACGCGTTACTGAACCCGAGCGGTCGATCGATGGCTGTTAACTGAACCCGATCGAGCGATTCCTTCGCTACTGCAGCTAACTGAAGCCGATCGATTGGATGAACAGTGAGCGTTGTGGGGGGGTTGGATGAACAGTGAGCGGTGGCGTTGCCTCTGGATGAACAGGACCCCGTGGTGTGGAGGGCTGGATGAATAGTAGACGATGGAGGGGTGCCCGTGGAGGGGTGGTTGAACAGGACCCCGTGGTGTGGAGGGCTGGATGAACAGTAGACGGTGGAGGGGTGGTTGAACAGTAGTCGGTGGAGTAGCGCGCGGTGGAGGCTGGATGAACAGGAGCCCGTGGAGGCTGGAGGAGGTCGACGGTAGCCCATGGAGGCTGGAGGAGGTCGACGGTGGAGATGAACAGTATCCCGTGGAGTCCCGTTTTGTGGTACGCCACACCCCTCCCGATGAACAGGACCCCCGTTTCGACCGTAGGAGGTCCGTTTCATCCGTTTTGCGGTACGCC